>NC_081571.1:1634250-1639999 GCF_022355385.1 Mustela nigripes | reverse complement strand
GCATGGAGGACATGGGGAGTTAGAGAGGAGAAGGGAGTTGGGGGTAACTGGAAGGGGAGGTGAACCATGAGAGACTATGGACTCTGAAAAACAATCTGAGGGGTTTGAAGTGGCAGGAGCGGGGTGGGAGGTTGGGGGAACCAGGTGGTGGGTATTAGAGAGGGCACGGATTGCATGGAGCACTGGGTGTGGTGCAAAAATAATGAATACTGTTATGCTGAAAATAAATAAAAAAATAAATTAAAAATAAAATAAAATAAAATAAAGGTCTTTTTCCAAACTAACTCCTTCCATAGTTATGTAGAAGGCAGGCACTTGTGAGGAAGACCAGCTCAATTATAGAAAAGCAAATTGGCATTTTCTTTGCACATCTGAATTTATAATCCTTGGCAAATATTCACTCATTCAAATAAGTATTTAATAAATGCCATTCTAATAACTAATAATTGCTGTGTACCAGGCAATGTGCTGGGAGTCTAAAGGCTAATAAAAGAGACACAGCTGTCCTCTCATGCAGCTTGCACTGCAGTGTTGGTGATAGATACTAATCAAACAATGCCATGAATAAATATACAATTACATATTGCTAAGTCCTCTGAAAGAAAAGGAAGGACAGAGTGCTGAGTAAATACCTGATGGGGGCGTTTCACTCACCTTGAGGAAATCAGGAAAGATATTCCTGAAGAAGTGAATCTGAACAGAAATCTTACACGAGTCAGCTGTGTGATGGGGTGGGAAGGGGAAGAATGGTCCAGCTTAGAAGCTTTATTAGCAGTGGTCTGGGGTAGGATGGAGTTTGGGAGGGGTTGAGTGGAGGCTTGGACTGAGACTAAAGAGTGGGGCACAGGGAGTGCATGCATGACTTTGTGGCCATGCTCAGGACTGGCACTTCAATGTAAGGACCATGCAAGTGCTTGACAGGCTAGAAGCCAAGGTGATATCTGCATGTTTGGCTCAGTGGGTTAAGCCTTTGCCTTCAGCTCGGTCACAATCTCAGGGTCCTGGGATCAAGTCCTGCATTAGGCTCTCAGCTCAGTGGGGAGATTGCTTCCTCCTCTGTCTCTCTCTCTCTGCCTGCCTCTCTGCCTACTTGTGGTCTCTCTCTGTCAAATAAATAAATGAAATCTTTTTTTTTTTTTTAAAGGTGGTGAATCTGGGAAAGTCTTTAAAAAAATAAATGAAAGTTTACTTTGTCTACTGGTATCAAGAAGCGATTGCTCTGGGCAAGAATAACAGGAGCAGAGAGCCTATGAAAAGTTCTAATGTTATGGCCAGGAGAGAGCAGGTGGTGCCTTGGATTTAGGGTGGTTGTGGAGATGGGCAGAAGTGCAAGATTAGAAAGATACTTCCAGGAATTATTTCTAGGACTTGGTGGTCGATTAGATGGGCAGGGTGATGTGAAAGATGAAGACCAAGTGTTCCACTCAGAGCAGTTCTGAAGCTTCTGGTACAGTAGAATCATTTGGGTGATATGGTACTAAACAAAAAATGGAATCAAATTTCTGTTTTGCCATTGAGCATAGGTATGGTCTTGTTAAAGTTACATTTTTCTGATTTAGTTTCAGTATCTGTAAGATAGATATATTGACCCCTACTTCTTTTATTTTCAATGTATAATTGAGATATATTTTATTTTTTATTTTATTATTATTTTTATTTTTATCTCAGTGTAGTTGACATCCAGTGTTATATTAATTTCAGGTGTACAATATAGTGATTCACCGAGTCTATACATTACTCAGTGTTCATCATGACAAGGGTATTCTTAATCTCCTTCACCTATTTCACTCATCTTTTCACCTACCACTCCTCTGGTAAAAATCAGTTTATTCTCTAGAGTTAAGAATCTGTCTTTTGGTGTTTCTCTCTTTTTTTCCCCCTTTGTTCATTTGTTTTTGTTTCTTAAATTCCACATTCTGACTGGTTTATTTTGCTCATCATTGTACTCTCTAGATGCATCCATGTTGTTGGAAATGACAAGATTTCATTCTTTTTTATGGTTGAGTAATATGCCATCATATTTCCAAAGCACATCTATTGATGGACACTTGGGCTGCTTTCATAATTTGACTATTGTAAATAATGCTGCAATAAACATAGTGGTACATATATCCTTTCAAATTAATGTTTTCTCATTCTTTAGGTAAATAGCTACTAGTGTGATTACTGGATAATACTGTAGTTCTAGATTTAATTTTTTGAGGAATCTCCGTAATGCCTTCCATAATGACTGGAGCAGTTTCATTCCCACCAACAGTGTACAAGGACTCCTTTTTCTCCACATCTTCACCAAAACATGTTGTTTCTTGTGTTGTTTGTCTTAGCCAACTGACAGGTGTGAGGTGATAGCTTATTGTAGTTTTGGTTTGTATTTCCCTAATGATCAATGATGTTGAGCATCTTTTCATGTGTCTGCTTGTCATCTGTATATTTTCTTTGGGGAAATGTCTGTTCATGTCTTCTGCCCATTTTTAAATTGGGCTATTTGGGTTTTTTTGTTGAGTTGTATAATTTATGTATTTCTACTTCTTCTGGTCTGCTGTTGAATCCTTTAATGTATTCTTCAATTCAGTTATTGTATTCTTCAGCTCTGTGACTTCTCTTTGGTATCTTTTTCTTATGTTGTCTGTCTCTTTGTTGAAGATCCTACTGTGTTCATCCATTCTTCTCTCAAGTTTGGTGAGCATTTTTTATAACCAGTACTTGAACTCCTTATCAGGAAACTTATTTAATTCCATTTCACTAAGGTTTTTTCCTGAAGTTTTATCTTGTTCTTTCATTTGGAGCATATTCCTCTGTTTTCTCATCTTGTTTGACTTTCTGTGTTCGTTCCTAGGTAGCAAAATGCTACCTCTCCCAGTCTGGAAGAAGTGGTTCTGTGTAAGAATGAACCTTATCTTTCCACCTTGCCCTAGCTCTTGATTGTGTCTCAAATATTTGTGATTGTCTAAGCAGCATGATTTATTCTTGAGAGGACCCAGTTGTTGAGGATATGCCAAGTCCTGTGAGTTTTCCTGAGAGAGATCTCAGTCAGTCCCTAGTTTCAGGCTGGTCAATAGCTGGACCCTCAGGTGGGAGCTTTTAAGGTATACAGACATATACAGTCCTGCAGGACCACAGTCAGAAACCTTGCTGGCCTCCAGACCAGGCAATCTGGAGATGTCCCTCTGGCAACATTTGCAGATTTCAGGGTACTAAACAAGTATATGACCTCTCCTCTGGGAGGTATCAAAGAGCTGTTATGAGGTCTTATATAGGTCTTATATATATAGGTTATATATATATATATATATCTTATATATAGAGCTGTTATGAGGTCTTATATAGGTCTTATATATATAGGTCTTTTATATATATATATTTATATATATATATATCTTATATATAGAGCTGTTATGAGGTCTTATATAGGTCTTATATATATAGGTCTTTTATATATATATATATATATATATATATATATATATATCTTATATATAGAGCTTTTATGAGGTCTATAAAGAGCTGTTATGAGGGAGAGAGAAAAGATGGTGCCACCATCTCTTCCCCACGCCCTCAGCCATGTTCCCTGAGATCAATAGCCTCTAGATATGTGGTAATCCTGAAGTCTGGAGATGTTTCTTAGTCTGCTGTCTGTGTGGTGTCCTGGAAGCAGTAGCTTGTCAAGAACTGTCTCTCTAAGTTCTTCAGACTTGTGGAGGCCAAAAATGCAATCTTCCCTGGCCACCAGAGCTAAGTGCTCAAGGAGCATCCCCTGTGTGGGCTGCATGCACATGCCAGTTGGCAAGGACACAGGGCAGTGTGGGTGTGGGGCACTTGACTGCCTGGCTCTGGCAGGGCCATATGGCAGTGCAGCAGTGGGGTGCAGCCAATACCACTAGTGGGTTAGAGGGAAAGTGCAAAAATGACACTGTCTAGCACTGACAATAACAAAGCACAGGGAGAACACAAAATTGGCACCCTCTAGCACCTCTGTCCCTAGCGAGGGTCCTTACAGTCTCCTGACCCTCTAGCAGATGCTTTAAGATTAGCAAATGAGACTCCTTCAGATATTGCCTAGGTGATTTTCAAACTACTGCTTTTGTGCTGGGTCTCAGGGCAAGAAAGCAGTGTGTGAGCCCCCTGAAGGTGATATCCTCATTCTCTTCAGCTCTATGGTTGTTCCTACACATAATAAATCTTTTCGTTTTCAAAGTCAGATGTTTTGTGGACTTGTCTCTCTGTGCAGGTCCCAGGAGTTAAGGAGACTGCTGAGCATAAGGCCCTTGCTCCTCAGGGATAAATTCTATAGTTGTGAGATCCTTCATGATTGTGGGTTGCCTTACCAGGAGTGGGGTTTGGGACTCTGTTTCTGACTCTTCTACCCATCTCAGTGTGACCATTTTATCCTTTGTTGTGGAGGAGCTGTTAAGTAGTTTTCAGGTGTTTTTTAGAGGGAACTATTTCATATACAGCTATAGATTTGTTGTGTATAGGAGGAGGTGAGTTGAGAATATTTCTACATGCCATCTCCTCTGGTGGGAAAGTTTTTATCAAAAGTTTAATTTATTTAATAGGAAAACAGCTATTTAGACTATTTATTCTTCTTGTATTAGCTTTCACAGTTTGTGTATTTTAAGGTATGTATTCATTCCAACTAATTTATCTAATTCTCTAAATGACATACAGTTTTTCATGAGATTTCCTTATTATTCTAGAAAGATCCCTATTATCTCATTACTTCTCTAATTCCTGCTATTATAGTAGGCATCTTCTCTCTTTTTTAATGGATTGTTCTAGCTAGAGGTTATCAGTTTTTATTGACTTTATTAACTTCTGGTTTCATTGATTATTCTCTATAATTTTTCTGTTTTTTTTTTAAAGCCATTGATTTCCAGTTTAACTTCTATTATTTCCTTTCTCCTACTTACTTTGGGTTTAACTGTTTTTTTCTTTTTCTAGTGTCCTTAAAGATGGAAGTAGGACATAGCAAGTTTTAAAGTCTATATTCCACTTTTTTTTTTTTAGAAACTTTTTTTTTAGAAACTTTTTTTTAAATTAATTTTTTATTTTTTATATAAACATATATTTTTATCCCCAGGGGTACAGGTCTGTGAATCACCTGTTTACACACTTCACAGCACTCACCAAAGCACATACCCTCCCCAATGTCCATAATCCCACCCCCTTCTCCCAAATCCCCTCCCCCCAGCAACCCTCAGTTTGTTTTGTGAGATTAAGAGTCACTTATGGTTTGTTTCCCTCCCAATCCCATCTTGTTTCATTGATTCTTCTCCTACCCACTTAAGCCTCCATGTTGCATCACCACTTCCTCATATCAGGGAGATCATATGATAGTTGTCTTTCTCTGCTTGACTTATTTCGCTAAGCATGATACACTCTAGTTCCATCCATGTTGTCGCAAATAGCAAGATTTCATTTCTTTTGATGGCTGCATAGTATTCCATTGTGTATATATACCACATCTTCTTGATCCATTCATCTGTTGATGGACATCTAGGTTCTTTCCATAGTTTGGCTATTGTGGACATTGCTGCTATAAACATTCGGGTGCACGTGCCCCTTTGGATCACTACGTTTGTATCTTTAGGGTAAATACCCAATAGTGCAATTGCTGGGTCATAGGGCAGTTCTATTTTCAACATTTTGAGGAACCTCCATGCTGTTTTCCAGAGTGGCTGCACCAGCTTGCATTCCCACCAACAGTGTAGGAGGGTTCCCCTTTCTCCGCATCCTCGCCAGCATCTGT
>NC_081571.1:1623348-1631250 GCF_022355385.1 Mustela nigripes | reverse complement strand
GCAAGATTTCATTTCTTTTGATGGCTGCATAGTATTCCATTGTGTATATATACCACATCTTCTTGATCCATTCGTCTGTTGATGGACATCTAGGTCCTCTGGAGACTTGTCTTACAAGAAGTTGTTGTGGCAGAGGTCAAAGAGTCTGCTACCTGTTTTGTCCTCTAGGATTTTGTTGAATTCCTATCTCACATTTAGGTCTTTTGTCCATTTTGAGTTTATCTTTGTGTATGGTGTAACAATGTGGTCCAGTTTCACTCTTGTACATGTGGCTGTCTAATTTTCCCACACCATTTGTTGAAGAGACTGTCTTTTTTCCATTGTATATCCATTCTTGTTTTGTCAAAGATTAGTTGACCATAGAGTTGAGGGTCCTTTTCTGGGTCTCTATTCTATTCTATTGATCTATGTGTCTGTTTTTGTGCCAGTACCACACTGTCTTGATGGTTACACCTTTGTTAATACAGCTCGAAGTCCAGCATTGTGAAGCCACCAGCTTTAGTTTTCTTTTTTCAACATTACTTTGGCTATTTGGGTTTTTCTAGTTCCATACAAATTTTAGAGTTATTTGTTCCAGTTCTTTGAAAAATGCTGATGGTATTTCAATAGGGATTGCACTGAATATATACAGTGCTTTGGGTAGCTAGACATTTTAACAATATTCAATTGACTTTAAAGTTAAATATGTTTGTTTAACATATTTTAGTGTTTGCTCTAGGGATTGTACTATGCATTCTCAATTTATCACAAATTTTAAATTAATATTATGCCACTTTATGTACAATGCAAGAAACTTATTATAATTCTATTTATACCTCTAGCCATTTATGGCATTTGGTCATACATTTTATTACGTACATATTAATCAAGCAATAAACACATTTTTATTATTTTATATTTTATAGATAGTACACTTTTAAAGAACTTAAGAAAATAGCTTCTTATATGTACCCATGGATTTACTATTTGTGGAGATTTTCATTCTTTCTTGCGGATTAGTTTTATTTATTTTTTTATTTTTTTTAAGATTTTATTTATTTATTTGTCATAGAGAGAGAAGCGAGAGCAAGCACAGGCAGACAGAGTGGCAGGCAGAGGCAGAGGGAGAAGGAGAAGCAGGCTCCCTGCCAAGCAAGGAGCCCGATGTGGGACTCGATCCCAGGACGCTGGGATCATGACATGAGCTGAAGGCAGCTGCTTAACCAACTGAGCCACCCAGGCATCCCGCGGATTAGTTTTATATCCGGAATCATTCCTAGAAGCCTGAAGAACTTCTTTGGGAATGTAATAAGTATTTGCTAACAATTAATTCTCTGTTTTTGAATATCTGAAAATGTCTTTATTTTGCCTATATTTTCAAAAGAGATTTTTGCTGTACATAGACTTCTAGGTTGACTTTTTTTTCTTTCAGCAGTTGGAAAATGTTTTTCATTTTTCTTCTAAATTCTATCCCTCTGTTGAGATGTCCATCATCTTTATTTTTGTTATTTCTCTGAATGTAATATGTCTTTTTCACTGGTTTTTTTCAAAGACTTTCCTTTTTATTTTCATTTTTCAGAAATTTGACTATACTATATCCTTTGTATTTATTATGCTTGAGGACTGCTGAGCTCCTTAGAATGTGGGTTGTCTTACATCAGTTTTTTTGGGGGGGGGGATGACTATTATCTCATTAAGTTTTTATTTTGCCCCACTCTCTCTGTCTTCTTCTTCTGGGTTCCAACTGCATATATGTTAGACAAATCATTTGCTATTCTTTCAGAGGACACTTTTTTGTCCTTATGCTATAGGAAGTGAATAATTTTGTTGATTTCTTTTCTTTTCTTTTAAAAGATTTTATTTATTTGAGGAAGAAAGCAAGACAGAGCACAAGTGACTCTTTTTGTCCTTATGCTATGGGAAGAGAATAATTTCTGTTGATTTCTTTTCTTTTAAAAGATCTTATTTATTTGAGAGAGAAAGCTAACACAGAGCACAAGCAGAGGGGGAGGGGCAGAAGGAGAGGGAGAAGCAGGATCCTTGCTGAGCAGGGAGCTTGATGTGGGGCCCCATCCCAGGACCCTGGGATCATGACCTGAGCTGAAGGCAGATACTTAACTGACTGAGCCACTCAGGCACCGCCTTCTTCTTCTTCTTTTTTTTTTTTTTTTAAGATTTTATTTATTCATTTGACAGAGATCACAAGGAGGCAGAGAGGCAGGCAGGGGCGGGGGGTGGGGAGAAGCAGGCTCCCTGCTGAGTAGAAAGCCCGATGTGGGGCTTGATCTTAGGGCCCTGAGATCATGACCTGAGCTGAAGGCAGAGGCATTAACCCACTGAGCCACCCAGGTGCCCCTGGCACCCCTCTCTTGATTTATTTTCAAGTTCATAATCCTTTCTTCAGCATGTGGAATCTTTAGTGTAGCTTATCTAATGAATATCTAATTTCAGCACTGTATTTCTCAGTTCTATAATTTTCATTTGTTTTCCTTTTGAAGAAAACATTTTTCTGCTAAGTTTTCTCTGCTGAGATTCTCTTTCTCTTTGCCCTTATTAATTTCTTGTAAATCTTTCAACGTATTTATAATAGCTGTTTTAAATTGTTCATCTGTTAAATTCAATATGTAAGTTATCTATAGGCCTATTTCTAATATCTTTATTTGGGCCACATTTTCTGGGTTTTGTTTGTCTTTTATGTCTTCTTAAAAAAATCATTATTGTCTGGGAATTACATGTTGTACAGACTCTGAATTATATCATCTTTCTCTAAAATGTGTTGAGTTTTGATCTGGAAGACATTTAAATTACTAGTGGATCACCTCAATCCTGTGAAAGCTTGGTTTGGGGCTTTGTCATTAATCTAGGGCATAGCCTTCAGTCTTGGGAGGTGGTTCTTACTCCTAAGGTGTGGTTCCTCTAGTTTCTCAGGAAAAGCCTGTTTCCAGAGCCCTATCTAAATAAGTGAGACTTGAATTCAGAACACTTAGCACTCAGAACCTGCTGAGATACAGCTCAAAACCCCTATGTTGCGTTTTCTGCTGGATTCCTGGATGTCTCTTCAGGCACATCCATAGTTTATAGGATATCAGGGATCTGAGGGGAACTTTACATGAATTTCATGAATCCCCCCCTCTATTCATCCTGTTTTCTGGGATACTTCTCTTTAATGTCCAGCTGCTGTTGCAGCTCGGAACTGTGTCTCTTTGACACAGCTTTGAACTGTCTCTCTTTGACCCAATACTATAGCTACACTCTGTTCCACTGCCTATTTTGCTGTGTATTTAGGCAAGTGAAAGATTCTGCCTGCTCCCATGCCCTCAAACTGTTGGTGTTTTTATTCTGACCAGAGTTTGTAATTGTTGTTAGAAGGATAGATAATTCAATACAAGCTACTCTCCCGTGACTAGAATCAGAAACCACCCGAGGATCTTTGAAAAATCTGAATGTTGCACCTACATCACGACTACATCAGAATTTCTGAGTGTGGAACTCAAGGATCAGTATTTTTTAAGGTACTCCAGGTGACTTTTGTGACTTTTGTAAACCAAATTGTGTACCAAGTTGCTAGAAACATTTATTAAACTCTTGTTATTTACCAGTTTTTAAAATTTTTATTTTGATGGTAGCTTTATTATTTGCATACGAGAAAACTGATTCTTAGATAAATACTCCAGGGTCACACAGAATGTTCCAAAGCTGGGATTTGAATATAGCCTGTCTGCCTTCAGACATACAAATTTAACACTATGCTTTACTGCAGTGTACCAGAAAGAACAGGCTTAGAGGGGACTACCATAAGTTCAGTTTTGAATGAATAATATTCCATCATATTGCCATCATTCATTTCAGAATTTCCCCTGTTGTAGGAGAGTTAGAATATAGTCAATATTTTTACTGTTATGAATTATTCTGTATAGACTATTTTATATGTAAAGCTAAGTACATATCTAATTGTTTACTTAAACTATTAATATAGTAATTTGGTAGTCAATCAATAGGAAATTTTCAAAATCTTGGTACATGTTGCCAAAGATCCCAACAATGTACATGAATGCTGGGTATACCGTGGCTGTGAGTAAATTTTTTTTAAGATGTTATTTATTTATTTGAGGCAGAGAGAGGGAGACAGAGATAACAAGAGAGAGGACAAGTGGGGAGGAGAGGGTGAAGCAGGCTCCCACTGAGCAAAAAGCCAGGACTCAGGGATCATGACCTGGGCTGAAAGCAGTCACTTAACAAACTGAGCCATCCAGGTGCCCCTCTGTGAGTAAAATTTTTACTTGGAAATAATGGGATTGTTTTTATTTTAATTCATCCATCTTACTTGGATATTCGATTTCTACTATATCTTTCTTGTCAATGAGATTTATTTATTGAGCCTCACATCCGCCAATTGGAATGTTCATGGTCCATTTGCCTGATGGGCTTCCTGGTTAGATGGAGATGCTACAAAAGAATGGAAGGGGGATGTCCCTGTCCAGTGTACACACACATCTGTTGTGAGTCAGACAGGTAGTTCTACAACTGAGTCACAGCCACAGCCAGTTGTCTCTTCAGCCACCTAAGGATTTCCTTGCCATAGTTACCTTTTCATAATTACTTGCTATATTTATCTTTGGATTGATGGAGGGCTGATGAAGTAATAGGATGATATAAAAAAAATGTTACACCTTTTCTGGGTTGACTACATTCTTGTATAATGGTGAAAGGGCAGGAAAAGGAAGGAGAACAGATGGCAGGATGTGCCTGAATCTCATTTGACCAGGACATGACCAAGAGAATGATTGATATCCTTATTTTTTTCTTTTTGAAAAATATGTTTATGACAGACTGATAACACAGCATTTATACATATTTTTAAAGCATTGTTTCAAACAGAAAATACATCATAAATTAAGATAAAATTTCAGCACATACAACTCTATGAAGCAATGTCTAAAATTTTCCTTTTTCTTTTCTTCTTTTTAATATGCCCTTTTCTGGAAAACTATAATATAGAACCAGCAGTTCCTCCGTGGCATAATGAGTGTGCCAAAACCAGATAAAAATAAGTCCTTTTCAATATTTGTATGAGGGTCACGAAATCTCAGAACCAATTTCTGTCATGTCCACATGAAAACTTGCCAACTTCAGAGGTAAAGCATTTCTCAGATTACTAATTCTGAAGATGTCTGTTGTTGTTGACAGTCAATTTTCTGGAATCATAATTTGCACTCAATAAAATACATTTTGAAAGTACAGCTTGGTGACTCTTGACAAATGTGTACATACTTGTAATCACTCTGCCAATCTAGATTTAGAACATTTCTCCCATCACATAAAGTTTCCTTATGCCCTTTGCAGTCAATTCTCCCTCTAATTCCTGCCACAGGCAACTAATCATGTGATTTCTGACACTAGAGATTTGTTCTGCCAGTTGTGGAACTTCATATAAATGTATTCAAACACTGTGAACTCTTTGTGTTTGGCAACCCCCCCCCCCCGCATGTTTTTGAGAGTCATCCATGCTATTTGGGTGTCAGGGGTTCATTCCTTTAATTGCTGATAAAGTTTCCATTTTATGAACATACCATAGTTTGTTCATTCACCATAGCTGTCCACTCAACACCAACACCAAAATACTTCTTTTGTTGTTGCTGTTGTTTTCCATGTTTTGGTTTTTAAGAGTAAAGCTTCTATGAACATTTTTGTACAAGTCTTTTGTGGAAATGTTATTTCTGTTTCTAGAAATAGGATTGATGAATCATATTGTAAGCCTAAGCTTAACGTCATAAGAAATAGCCAATCTGCTTTTTGAGGAGGGCTATACCATTTACATTCCTACCAGCAATTTATGAGAGTTTCAGCTGTCCCACATCTTTGCTAACAGTTCATAAAGATTTTATTTTTTTATTTGACAGAGAGAGAATGAGCATAGGCAGGGAGAGGGAGAGAGGCAGGGCAGGGAGAAGCAGACTCCCTGCTGAGCAAGGAGCCTGATGTGGGGTTCAATCCCAGGACCCTGGGATCGAGACCTGAGTTGAACGTGGACGCTTAACCGACTGAGCCACCCAGGTGCCCAGGTGCCCCAAGATGGTCTGGTCTGGTCTTGTCTTTTCTTTTTCTCTCTCTTCCTTCCTTCCTTCCTTTATTTATTTATTTAATCTTTCTTGTAGGCTCCACAATGCAGCAGGCCCAAACTCATGAACCAGAGATCAAGACCTGAGGTGAGATCAAGAGTCAGACACTCAACCAATGGAGTCGCAGGTCCCCCTTAAAAGATGGTCTTTTAATTTTAGCCATTACAGTGAGTGTGAATGCATTAATGTAGGTTTCATTTGAATTTCTTTGATGTTTATGATCTGTTCATACACACACGTGAACACGTATATCTTCTGTGAAATTCTATTGAAGTCATTCATTCTATTTTCAATGGCTTGTTATCTAGAGTTCCTTATGTATTTTAGAATAAAATTCTTTGGAAGATAACATGTACTGAAAACATTTTCCCCCAGTCTGTGGCTAATTTCATCATTTTATTAATGGCTCCTGGAAGAGTCTTTCCCCCTCTCTTTCATACAAATTTATTTACCCTTGGATTTTCTTTTCTTTGCTTGTCAACTATGACAATGTCAGGACTTTTAGGAAGTATCACTCTTTCCACAAAAGGCATATTATCCACTTAAGCCCCCATGTTGCATCACCACTTCCTCATATCAGGGAGATCATATGATAGTTGTCTTTCTCCGCTTGACTTATTTCGCTAAGCATGATACGCTCTGTCTTAATGGCTTTTTCTGGGAAACCAATGTATATCTCTGCTTGAACATTATGCTTGAAAGTGCTCTGTAAAACATATTTTAATATGTATTTTTTGAAAAATAAAAAGAAGAGGCGCTGTGATTTTGGAAGAAAAAAAAAAAGGCATATTATCCAGACAAACTTTGCTTTTTCTTATCACAACTTGCCATTTAAAAAAGTCAGTAGGGCTCAACACTGGATGTTGTGGATCATCTGTTTTATTATTTGAAGATCAGAGAAACAACTCCTTCCATGCTTTAAGGCAGCTGAAGCCTGGTGATTCACAGACCTGTACCCCGGGGGATAAAAATATATGTTTATAAAAAATAAAAAATTAATGAAGATTTATATCAAATCCCTGCTTTAAAGCTTGTGTCTTATCTGCAACTGTCCTACAAGTATTAACACTAAAAATTATAAAATCTATTTGCAGCGGTGAGGATTCAATTGGGGAGGCAAAAAAGGATATGACCCAGATGAAAAATGAAAATGCACTTTAATGGAAAGCCATCAACTTTTTCCTCCATACCAGACTCTCCAGCCTGTAGAGAAGGCTGAATTGACTCAATAGTAATCCTTTTCAATACAAAACTGTCTGTGTTGGGCACCATATGTCCTAAAGTTCCATTAGCATCCACAGGCAGAAAATTTTCATATGGAACATTTTTTAAAAAGTCTTTATTTATTTCAGAGAGAGAGAGAGAACAATAAAATGAGCATGAGTTGGGGGGGGGGGGAGTGGCAAAGAGAAATAGAGAGTGGAAGCAGACTCCCTAATGAGCACAGAGCCCAACATGGGGCTTGATCTCATGACCCATGAAATCATGACCTGAGCCAAAACCAAGAGTCAGATGCTTAACCGACTGAGCCACCTTGGTGCCCCATTTTTAGAAACCATGAAACCCTGTGTATCCTTGAGGCTCATTCTTACATCTCAAACCCAAGAACTGAGTGGATCCCTGAGCATCCCTTATCCTTTCTCTAAAAAGTTGTCATCTTCTGAGCCAGACTTGTTTCTTGGAATGGCCATTCAAAAAATTGTTGATGACTGCTTTCTGGTTACCATCCTTTAGATTTTTTTTTTTTTTAATTTTTTATTTTTTATAAACATATATTTTTATCCCCAGGGGTACAGGTCTGTGA
>NC_081571.1:1616593-1620348 GCF_022355385.1 Mustela nigripes | reverse complement strand
GGTTTTCCATATAAAGAATCATGTCATCTGCAAAGAGAGAGAGTTTGACTTCTTCATTACCAATTTGGATACCTTTTATTTCCCTTTGTTGTCTGATTGCTGTTGCTAGGACTTCTAATAGCATGTTGAACAAGAGTGGTGAGAGTGGGCATCCTTGTCGTGTTCCTGATCTCAATGGGAAGGCTGCAAGCTTTTTCCCATTGAGGATGATAATTGCCGTGGGTCTTTCATAGATAGATTTGATGAAGTTCAGAAATGTTCCCTCTATCCCTATACTTTGAAGCGTTTTAATCAGGAACAGATGCTGGATTTTGTCAAATGCTTTTTCTGCATCGATTGAGAGGACCATGTGGTTCTTCTCTTTTTTCTTATTAATTTGTTCTATCACACTGATTGATTTGCGAATGTTGAACCATCCTTGTAGCCCAGGAATGAATCCCACCTGGTCATGGTGGATAATCTTTTTAATGTGCTGTTGGA
Organism: Mustela nigripes; assembly: GCF_022355385.1. Classification (NCBI taxonomy): domain Eukaryota; kingdom Metazoa; phylum Chordata; class Mammalia; order Carnivora; family Mustelidae; genus Mustela; species Mustela nigripes. Next base: position 1,619,868 of record NC_081571.1, on the reverse strand, counting down.
TCCTGTTTGCTAGGATCTTGTTGAGAATCTTAGCATCCATATTCATCAGTAATATTGGCCTGAAATTCTCCTTTTTGGTAGGGTCTTTGCCTGGTTTAGGGATCAGGGTAATGCTGGCTTCATAGAAAGTTTGTGGAAGTTTTCCTTCTGCTTCAAATTTTTGAAACAGCTTCAGGAGAATAGGTATTATTTCTTCTTTGAAAGTTTGGTACAATTCCCCAGGGAATCCATCAGGTCCTTGGCTCTTGTTTTTTGGGAGGTTTTTGATCACTGCTTCAATCTCATTACTAGATATTGGATACAGACCCATTTTAAAACAATCACATTCAATGTTTCAAGGGGCACCTCTTTTAACAACATCTTAGTTCTGGAAAAATAAATATCTTACATTATATATAAGGCTTACTGACTTGATCAGAAGTGAGGATGTCACTCATGGTCAAGGGTGTAGGGTTACAGAATTTTACACCATTCTATTCCTATCTTTGGGGGCCAAATGGGCTATAATAAGTTCTTGAATGCATGCAGCTTAAGATGGCTCCAAGATGCAGCTATATAATCTGTAGGCAAATCAGAAAAGCAAGTCAAAAAAAGCAATCCTCAGAAAAGCCAATGTACCTAATTAGCAATATTTCTCTAAGACTGGGAATCAGGTGGAAATAAAGAGAATTTTAATTTCATGCTGAGAGTCACTAAAGGCCTCTGATACTGCCTTTATGAATGACCACTTCAGACCTGGCCTTTCCTCCCAATTCCAAGACTTTCATGCCTGCCACTACTTTAGCCAATGACCTTCACTTGCGTTTGTTGACGGGAACTCCTTGTTTCTCCACCTCCAACCTGTCAGTTCCCCTATGTTGCCCCTACTCTTCATTCTTCCTGTTATGGTAGGTGGGATATCATGGCTCTAGTCAGAGAGTCCATCCCTCTCACATTCTCAAGGAGCTTACACTTGTAATAAACTTACCCCTCTCTTTCTTTCACATTGTAAGATTCTGTCTTCTCTGAATTTTTTCCAGTAGTATATTAATATGCTCTGGGATACCTACGTCTTTGAGTTTTAGATTCTCCCTTGATTCTAATCTTTTGTCTTATCTATATTATATCTCTGATCCCTTCATGGATAGTCTAAAAAGAACTGCCTGTAATCACTGCCTCCAAAACTTCTTCCCCTCCCATTCTTGCCACATCCAGTCATGATTTTTCTGTTGTCATTTTATTTGACCTCTAAGTAGTATTTGGCACAGTTGGCTACTCCCTCTTTCTCGATATACTCTTCTCTTTTTGTTTCTGTGACATCACACTTTCCTGGTTTTCTTTTCTTTCTATTTACTACTCTGTCTTGGCATTTTTTACCTTCATCCCTTTCTGGGCCTCTAAATGCTGGAGTACCCCTGGGTTTGGTCCTAAGACCTATCTAAGGCTTCATGATTTATACTTATTTTGCTAATTTGGTTGGGGCTGGGAGGTAGGTGAAGTTTCGTGGTATCTGGGAGCTTTAGTTTTAATACTCATTATAGGAACAGGCTAAGAGACAGTCGACCCAAATAAGACAGAATGTTAAAATCTTATGCAAGTAAACCTGAGAATGTTCAGAGAGCTGTATCTTCAAGGAAAAAGTTTATCAGAAAAATACACAAAGTTTAAAAGTTGGCAAAAAATGGCATAAATAAGAAACAAATGAAACAAAATAAAGTCCAGAAATATTAACATTTTATTTATTGTCTTTGGCTTGCTTCACTTATTAAAGACATGTATTACTTCATAATTTTAAAAAATCTAACGCAGGCCATTTAAAAACAAAAAAATGCACAAAGAAAGATGATAATGGATTCTTGGAGACAGAAAGACTTCAAAATAAGTATGTTTAAAATGATGAAGAGCAGAGATGTTCTTCAACAGACGAATGGATAATGAAGATATGGTCCATATATACAGTGGAATGTTACACAGCTATCAGTATCAACATGGATGGTACTGGAGGAGATTATGCTGAGTGAAATAAGTTAAGCAGAAAAAGTCAATTATTATTATATGGTTTCACTTACTTGTGGAACATAAGGAATAGCATGGAGGACATTAGGAAAAGGGAAGGAAAAATGAATGGGGGGAAATTGGAGAGGGAGGTGAACCATGAAAGACTGTGGACTCCAAGAAATAAACTGAGGGTTTTAGAGGGGAGGTGTCTGGGGGGTTGGGTTAGCCCAGTGATGGGTATTAAGGAGGGCATGTATTGCATGGAGTACTGGGTTTTGTATGTAAACAGTGAATCTTGAAACACTACATCAAAAATTAATGATGTACTGTATGGTGACTAACATAACGAAATAAAAAATAATAAAATAATAAAATGATTAAGAATGTAAATAAAGAAGTTGAAATTCTGGAATGATAGTCAATTGAAATGAAAAGGAAAGAGTAATATGCTTTAGCCAGCAATAGTGAGCAAAGAAGAGATCAAGTTTGAGGAGATGTAAAGAAATGATAGAAAATAATAACAATTTTTTTTAATTTTTAATTTTTTATAAACATATATTTTTATCCCCAGGGGTACAGGTCTGTGAATTACCAGGTTTACACACTTCACAGTACTCACCAAAGCACATACCCTCCCCAATGTCCATAATCCCACCCCTTTCTCCCAAACCAATAATAACAATTTTTTTAAATAATAACAATTTTTAATCAGGGGTATAAAACCAAGGTGAAGCTAATGAACTGGACAAAAATAAGATCAAATAGGGTAATTGAATAAAAATACTCTAAGTCACAATTTAATTTCTTTAGTAATATTGATTATAGTCAGATTTGATTGGTCAAAAATTCATGTTTAAATTTAAGGGCAAAATGATCCCTGCAAAATAAAGGAAAAAGAGAAAAGGTGCATTAAAAAGAGCTCAAAATTTCTTGAGGAATCTCCACACTGTTCTCCAAAGAGGCATTCCCACCAAAAGTGTAATTGCACTCCTGGGTATTTACCCCAAAGATCCAGATGTTGTGAAAAGAAGGGCCATCTGTACCCCAATGTTTATAGCAGCAATGGCCACGGTCGCCAAACTATGGAAAGAACCAAGATGCCCTCAACAGACGAACGGGTAAGGAAAATGTGGTCCATATACACTATGGAGTATTATGCCTCCATCAGAAAGGATGAATACCCAACTTTTGTAGCAACATGGAAGGGACTGGAAGAGATTATGCTGACTGAAATAAGTCAAGCAGAGAGAGTCAATTATCATATGGTTTCACTTATTTGTGGAGCATAACAAAAAGCA
>NC_081571.1:1605971-1613593 GCF_022355385.1 Mustela nigripes | reverse complement strand
ATGGTACTGGCACAAAAACAGACACATAGATCAATGGAACAGAATAGAGAGCCCAGAAATAGACCATCCTTTAGATTTTAATACTCAGAGTCACTAATATGGTCTTTCATAATATTTTGCTGCAATTCACCACACCTGGGTCCTGGAAAACAGTGGTGATATTTCCTATGAATATGAATTTGCATAGAAAAAGCAGGAATGACCACGTAATAGAAACAGTTTAAAGAAAAGTTGGGCGTTCTAGTTTAAATTCATGAGGAATCACAATTTTCTCCTAATAAATATAGATCAGTGATGGCAAAGATGGAAAAAGGGCTTGTGGATTTGGTACATCACTTGTATTTAGGGTCTGCATTCAGAACCCAGACTGAGGTACAAAATTACCTCAAACTTCAGTTATTGTATCAGATCCACTCTCAGTATCTCTGAGTTTTCATTCTACATATTTCAGTTGTCCTGTCTTAAGCAACAGTGTATCCGCTTTTCTGAGGATAATAATTTATGTTGGAAAATGCATTTAAAGAATTTTAAGTGAATTAGGGTATATATTGGATATAGATGTACAAAAATCACTGAAAATCAGTTTGCCTTCTTTTTCTTTTCATGGGGGCCAGGAGAGTAATTTAGGGAAACTACTGAAAGTTCCCCATGTTTTCTCTTCTCTCCCATCTGAAGCCGGTGCCCAGCCCTTTTGTGAGGTGGAACTCCACACAACTCACCTGGAGTAATGGGGAGAGACCCAAGCTAGGTAAGTCCTGCTGCTTTTGTGTACAGTCAAGACTGTCTCCACCAAGACTGACCGCCTTTGTGGCATTTGTGCTGCATGGATCTTCTAGGAGAGGAAGAAAAGTGGAACTCAGCTTCAAAGTCTCCAGGGAGGGCCCTCTTACTCAACTCTATTTGTTTTAGAGAAGGATGAAAATGAGAAGTTTGCCTTTGTGCCAACTATAATTAGTGCCTGCAGTAAAGCCCAAACCACATGTTATGTGTCTCATCTTCTGTATTCATACTTCACTTGCTTCACTTTAGCTATTTTACCTGAGACACGCAGACTGGTCATGTCTCCGCAAGGCAGAGAAGCACTGTAAGACCTAAGGCCCAAGCCTCACAGGCCAAGTTCTCAGACTCATTTTGCAATGTGATTTGGGAATAAGAGCAGATTTTGCTCAGCAGCAGCAATAGGAAAGGCCACAACACTTTTTCCTGTATATTACCTCTTTTAATTTGAATCCAACAACACACACACACACACACACACGGAGAAACAGAGCTGGCATTATTAGCCCCTTTTTACAGTATAGTATATAAGTCTTTTCAGAGGGTGGGAGCTGAATGGTTTTTGTGTTTTCAGCACTGAGCTACAAAACTGTTAGGAACACAAGAACAGCAGACCTGGGCCATTTCTTTTTATAAGAGTTCATTTAATTAGAGGTTTGCAATTATCATATAGGAAGCAATGACAGGGCAATCAGGGGCCTCATACACTAAGGTTCCATGTGTGCTCTGTGGTGTGAAAGAGACTCTAGCACATAGTATCCCAGGAGAGAGAGACCTTACAAGGACAGAGTAGTTGGAGCAGTCTTCATTGAAGACTTGAACTATATTTTGGGGACTAGGTAAGACTTACATGGGTAAATAGAAGTGGGAGGGAAACCAGGCTGGGTGCATGATAGGAACAAAATACAAATGTCCCATTATATAGCTCTTGTGAGATGGAGAGAAGACCAACCTGCTCAAACCAAATGCTGTGGAAGGAATCATGGTGAGATAGGATTTCCTTGCTTTTTTGAGTATGGGAATGGGTCCAAGTGTCTATCCTTTCCCTGCCTCATGAGGGCCTCTGTGTGGAGACATGCCCCAATGTTTGGCATTCTTTTCAGTCTTTGCACTGTAGAAAATGAACATGAGATTCTCCATTTCCAGCCTTGCTGCAGCTGGGATCTAAGTCTGATTTGTGTTGAGTAGTCAAACACTCCCCAGTGGGTGCTGGAGCCTAAGAGATGTGGAGGTCCCACTCTTGCTCTGGCAGGCACAGCTGTGAGGATGTTCATTCAGTGGAGGGTCCAGGACAAGCAAATAGCTAGGAAGAAGTCAAGAGGTGGGTCCTGGAGCATCCATTTGCCGCTGCAGATCACAGCAATGTAATTTGGTCTGGAGCCAGGAGAGACATTGTGACTTCTGGAACAGACTGAGGCAGAAGAGAGGTGTTCAAGGCTGGACGCTTCCAGATCCAAGGAGAGGTAAGAGCTTCTTCAGTGGCCTGGGGAGTCATTTCTAAACCCGGAGTTTCTTTCTTCAACCTTTACATAAGACTGTGAGCTGTTGAATATTCTATACTAACTCTCTTTCTGCTAAAACTAAGCTACATTGGATTTGTTTTGTGCAGCTGACCTCTCGCTTCTAACAGTCTAACCATTCCTTGTCTTACACATTGTAACAAACAGCATATGTTTTCAGCAATGGAGAATAAACAAAGTCATACAGAAGCATGTTGGTCCCCCTGGAAAAGAGAAGGAAGTTGTACTATGATACCTCCAAACTGAACTCACTTATGGGAGCCAGAACCACAGCATACCCAGACAGTCTCTCAGGAACTTCAGTAGAATCAGCATAACCATCCTCCCACTCCTGGGTTCTTATGGCTGGTTTGGTGCCAGGACAATCACATGCTTCCCAAGTAGCATAGTCCTAGGAGAGAGAGTAAATGAAACTCTATGGGATAATTAATCATATCTTGTGCATCTAATTTAATTACCAAAGAGATAAAGTTCTCCCACTCTTCTTCTCCTTCTTTCTCCTTCTCCTTCTTTTAAATCAATACTTGGGCTTATCTGTCTGGACCTCTGTGGGGAGCTGACAAATTCTGAATATAAGGAGGTGACTTGTCCTCCTGCTGTGCAGCAAACGTGCCTCCTGCTGGGTGAGGGAGAAGGGAAGAGAATCCAGGTAGGGGTGGGGGAAGGCATTCGTGCCCTAGTCCCATCCCCGCAGGCCTTGGGCTTGAGCACGAGGTGTTCACACATCCTGGTGTTATTACTGGGTGAGTGATAGGTCTGACAAGGAAATCACACTACTTAAAGAACAGTTTACAGCTTGGGGAACAGGATTGATGTCTTTGGAGATCTGCCAGGTTGTCTCCATGATGGCTCCTACTTTGCACATAGTGGGTTCTCAGTTTTTGCTGAACTGCATTACATGTTAAACTCCCTTGACCATGGGCGCTGCCCTAGCTGAGCCCTCATTACCTCCCCTAGTCAGCACTATTGCCATGGCCCTTACTATCTCCAGCCTCCAGGCCTGCCCTCTCCCAAGCTTGGGGTTAATGATGCCACTCCTCTGCTTGCGGCCCTGAGGTGCTCCTCCAGGTGACCCCCGCCCATTCTCTCCACACTCCTTCACTATTTCCTCCACCCACTGCAAACACCTGTATACCCTACTTGGACTGCTGATTCACCTTGTGCAGGTGCCTGCCCTCCAATTGCCTGTGTGATAGGCTGACCACGTTTAAGACCTGTTCAAGACCCAACTCAAGTATTCCTCCTTCTCCAAAACCTCCTTGGTCCTCGCCAGGACAGATTAATTCCCTCCTTCAGTCTGATCCTTAGAACCCCCTTCCTACCTCCCTTGTAATGCTATTTCTGGTTGCTTTGTAGAATTATTCATTGTTGACAGGTCTGTCTCTGCCCTTAGGTTGCAAGCTTCCTAGAGTCAGGGACCATATCCTCCTTCAGTTCTCCTGCAAAGTGAATCCTCTGAAATAGGAGACTTGACAGAAGAAAAGTGAGCTGCAAAAGATAGGGTTGCTCCATGTTCCAGCTAGAGGGCCAGGAGCAAGGAGATGAAACCAAGGACAAATGTCATCTTAATTTTTAAAAACTCATTTTTTCCCTGTTGGTTTTTGTTTTGTTTGCCTGTTTTTTGAACAGTAGCACTCTGTAATGGAAAAATCTACCTCATCCCACCAAATAGTGATTTCTCTGTTTCAGGGTTTGAGCAGTGACTGCCAGTCTGACTGTCCTGATATTATGACAAAGCCCTCAACTTTGATCCTGTGATATCACAGTTGCTCCATGCTCTGAGGCTGCCACCTTGAGAGGTAGGCAACTGCCAGAGACTCTTTTGTTCTGTGAGCTTAGCCCCCAGACTTCCCAATCTTCTCTAAACATTTAGAAATCCCCTAGAGGACTTGAAAAACCTTTGAAGTCTCAGGGATGGGAGCCAGGCATCAGTACTTTTTAAGACCTCTAGGTGATTCCATTGTGCAGCAAAGCTCTAGCGTGAAGGCAGACGCTTCTCTGGGGTCACCTGTATGAAATCAGAAGTATGAACAGCTGGACCTGGACTCAGGCACCCCTCTCTTGGTAATCAGCATATTTAAGAGGTCAATCAGATGACACCTATGCAGAGGGTCCTGGCACCGGAAGGGACAAACAGGTCTGTGTGCACTCTGGTCAGTGCAGGGAGGAGGTTTGAGGGATCACTGCAGACAGAGGAGATCGCCATGGAAACAGACCTGATCGAGAGTGGGGGACCTCTGAATGTCCACCTTAGGTATCTGAGTGTGGCCATCTGTCAGCCCCTCAGGTTCCTTCTCTGTGCATTGGGATCATTCTACTTGCTGCTGGGAAAATTATCGAGCTGGCCAGAGTAGTGTGATAGCCAGATCTCTGCCTCTCAGGGTTAATTAAGATAATAAGTGGAAGCCAAACCTAAATTTTTTTTCAAGAACTGTGCCAGGAAAGAGTGATTCCGAAGTTAATAATCAGTAGTTAATGCCTTTGAGAATCTCTTAGATTAGTAGGGGAGAAGGAACACATAAATAAGTAGTCATAAAATGTGATAATACCATGGGAAAAATTAATATGTTACATGCACAAGCAGTGGTAACTTCCTGAGATGAGCCCAGAACTTGCCACACACCTTACACTCATATTATCTACTCCAAGTCCGGTGCCCTTGCAAATCCTGCAGGTAAGAAAATTGTGCTCAAAGGTTATATAACTTGTTGAAACCACACTATGGGTGAGAGGCCCAGGTGGAATTTGACTCCAGTTTCATCTGCTCCCCAAATTCCAGGGCTCATTTGCTGCTGTCCTGCTTCTTCTTGCAGTGGCTCTGGGCTGAGAGGGAGCAAGTCAGTTGAGGGTTCGGAGATAGTTCCAGAAAGGATTTATCTGGATGGATTAAGGAACAACTGGAAGAAGGATAATCTTAGAAAGAAAGACAGTGAGGGTGGGAGTGGTGTCTGTCTAGTTTACTGCAGACTCCTAGTGTCTGGTGTGTAGTAGGGACTACATGTGCAGTGGGGTGCTTCAGTGGGAAAGATTCCATGAGCACAGAAAAGGAAGGAATTGTCAAAGACTCACAAGAAGGTCCATGTAGGTGGGGTCAATGTCAGGGGACACTGGGCTCCAGATGCAGCTAGAGAAGCAGGAAAGAGCCTCATCACTGCTGACCTATGAACCTTAAGGTGTCCTGGATTTATCCTATAGGTGACCAACTCCATGGGAGTTTAAAGTAGAAGGGTGACATGACAATATTAGCAAGACATCACTCTGATACCTGGATGGACTTTAGGGAAACAATATGGGGGCAGGTGATAGATTTCTGGAATGGTGTGGGCCTGAATGGAAGCAAGGATGGGGATGGGAGCATAGAATTGAAGTTGAGGGAGGGGGCTTTGTCTTGCCTGTTAGTATGCCCCAAATCTGGCACATAGAAGGGGCTCAATAACAGTGTACTATCTGTCATTCCATTGAGAGCATGGAAGAGATCAGGAACATTTCCAGAATATTCAGTGATAACCACACAAATGACAAAAGGTGATCTGTAATTCTACTCTGAGGTCCACCTAACAGCACTGAAAACATACATTCAAATGAAAACTTGCACACAAATGTTCATAGCAGCATATACATAACAGACAAGAAATGGAAACCACCTGAACATCCATCAGTGGACAAATGGACAAATAAATTATGGTACAGTTCTCCCTTATCTGAGGTTTTGCTTTCATGGTTCCAGTTACCATTGGTCAACACTGGTCTGGAAATGACCTTCCTTCTAACCTATCATCAGAAGGTCAATTTGTAAGTCTCTATGAATGCATCCATTTATTCCAGATTGCCTAATCTGTTGACATATTTTTGCTTATAATATATCCTTAAATTGTTTTTATTTCCTCGCTGTTGGTCATGGTCTCTCCTCTTTCATTCACAATTTTATTAATTTGGGTTCTTTCTCTTTTCTTTTTGATAAGTATGGGTAAGGGTTTATTGATCTTATTAATTCTTTCTAAGAACCAGATCTAGTTTCATTGATCTGTTCTACTCTTCTTTGACTTTCAATTTCATTGATTTCTGCTCTAATCCTTATTATTTCTCTTCTCCTGCTTGGATTAGGCTTTATCAGCTCTTCTTTCTCCAGTCCATTAAGTGTGAGGTTAGCTTGTGCATTTGAGACTTTTCTTATTTTTTGAGAAAAGCTTGTATTGCTATGTACTGCCCTCTTAGAACAGCCTTTGATGAATCCCAGAGGTTTTGAACAGTTCTGTTTTCATTTTCATTTGTTTCTGTAATTTTTAAAATTTAATTTAATTTAATTCGTGTGTGTGTGTTCTAAAATTCATTGTTTACACACCACACCCAGTGCTCCATGCAATACATGCCCTCCTTAATGCATACCACCAGGCTCACACAACTCCCCACTCCCCTCCCCTTAGTTTGTCTTTCAGAGTCTCGTGGTTTGTCTCCCCCTCTGATTGCCCCCAACTCACTTCTCCTCTCCATCTCCCAGCATCCTCCATGTTATTCCTTATGCTCCATAAGTAAGTGAGCCATATTTCACTCAGCATAATCTCTTCCAGTCTCATCCATGTTGATACAAAAGTTGGGTATTCATCCTTTCTGATGGGGGCATAACACTCCATCGTATATATAGACCATATCTTCTTTATCCATTCATCTGTTGAAGGACATCTTGGTTCTTTCCACAGACATGTCCCCAAAGGCAAAGGAAACAAAAGTGAAAATGAACTTTTGGGACTTCATCAAGATCAAAAGTTTCTGCACAGCAAAGGAAACAGTCAACATAACAAAGAGGCAACCCATGGAATGGGAGAAGATATTTGCAAATGACACTATAGGCAAAGGACTGATATCTAAGATCTATAAAGAACTCCTCAAATTCAACACACATAAAATAGATAATCATATCAAAAAAGAGGCAGAAGACATGAACAGACACTTCTCCAAAGAAGACATACAAATAGCTAACAGACACATGAAAAAATGTTTATCATCATTAGCCATCAGGGAGATTCAAATCAAAACCACATTGAGATACCACCTTACACCAGTTAGAATGGCCAAAATCAACAAGACAGGAAACAACAAGTGTTGGAGAGGATGTGGAGAAAGGGGAACCCTCTTACACTGTTGGTGGGAATGCAAGTTGGTGCAGCCACTTTGGAAAACAGTGTGGAGATTCCTTAAGAAAATAAAAATACACATTGATTGATTTGCGAATGTTGAACAATCCTTGTAGCCCAGGGATGAATCCCACCTGGTCATGGTGGATAATCTTTTTAATGTGCTGTTGGATCCTAGCAAACAGGATCCAAC
>NC_081571.1:1605207-1605871 GCF_022355385.1 Mustela nigripes | reverse complement strand
TCTTCTTTGAAAGTTTGGTAGAATTCTCCGGGGAATCCATCAGGTCCTGGGCTCGTGTTTTTTGGGAGGTTTTTGATCACCGCTTCAATCTCGTTACTAGATATTGGTCTATTCAGGTTGTCAATTTCTTCCTGATTCAATTTTGGGAGTTTATAGTTTTCCAGGAATGCATCCATTTCATCTAGGTTGCTTAGCTTTATTGGCACATAACTGTTGAAAATAACTTCTGATGATTGTTTCTACTTCCTTGGTGTTTGTTGTGATCTTTCCCTTTTCATTCATAATTTTATGTATTTGAGCTTTCTCTCTTTTCTTTTGGATTAATGTCGCCAATGGTTTATTGATCTTATTGATTCTTTCAAAAAACCAGCTTCTAGTTTCATTGATACGTTCTCCTGTATCTCTGGTTTCTACCTCATCGATCTCAGCTCTAATCTTGATGATATCCCTTCTTATATGTGGAGTTGGTTTGATTTGTTGTTGATTCTCCAGTTCTTTAAGGTGTAGAGACAGCTGCTGTGTTCTGGATTTTTCAATTTTTTTGAGGGAAGCTTGGATGGCTATGTATTTCCCCCTTAGGACTGCCTTTGCTGTATCCCATAGGTTTTGGATCGAAGTGTCTTCATTGTCATTGGTTTCCATGAATTGTTTCAGTTCTTCCTTG
>NC_081571.1:1604598-1605107 GCF_022355385.1 Mustela nigripes | reverse complement strand
AATTGTTTCAGTTCTTCGTTGATCTCCTGGTTGATCCAAGCATTCTTAAGCAAGGTGGTCTTTAGCTTCCAGGTGTTTGAGTTCCTTCCAAACGTTTCCTTGTGATTGAGCTCCAGTTTCAAAGCATTGTGATCTGAGAATGTGCAGGGAATAATCTCAGTCTTTTGGTATCGGTTGAGTCCTGATTTGTGACCCAGTATGTGGTCTATTCTGGAGAAAGTTCCATGTGCACTTGAGAAGAATGAGTATTCTGTTGTTTTAGTGTGGAATGTTCTGTATATATCTATGAGGTCCATCTGGTCCAATGTGTCATTTAAAACTCTTGTTTCTTTATTAATTTTCTGCTTCAATGATCTGTATTTCTGAGAGAGGCATGTTAAGATCTCCAACGATTAGTGTATTCATACCAATATGACTCTTTATCTTGATTAACAGTTTTCTTATGTAATTGGCTGCTCCCATATTGGGGGCATAGATATTTACAATTGTTAGATCATCTTGGTGGATAG
>NC_081571.1:1590980-1601598 GCF_022355385.1 Mustela nigripes | reverse complement strand
ACTTATTTGTGGAGCATAACAAAAAGCATGGAGGACATGGGGAGTTAGAGAGGAGAAGGGAGTTGGGGGAAATTGGAAGGGGAGGTGAACCATGAGAGACTATGGACTCTGAAAAACAATCTGAGGGGTTTGAAGTGGCAGTGGGGTGGGTGGGAGGTTGGGGTACCAGGTGGTGGGTATTTTAGAGGGCACAGATTGCATCGAGCACTGGGTATGGTGAAAAAGTAATGAATACTGTTATGCTGAAAATTAAAAAAATAAATAAACAAAAAGAAGAATGTGTATTTTGTTGCTTGAGGATGGAATGGTTTGTGTATATCTGTGAAGTCCATCTGGTCCAATGTTTCATTCAAAGCCCTTGTTTCCTTATTGATGTTCTGCTTAGATGGTCTGACCATGCTGTGAGTGGGGTTTATTATTGTATTATTATTTGTTATTGTATTATTATCAATGTGTTTCTTTAATTTTGTTATTAATTGGTTTATATAATTGCTCCCAAGTTAGGAGCATAAATATTTATAATGGTTAGATCTTCTAGTTGGATAGACTCTTTAAGTATAATACAGTGTTCCTCTTCATCCCTTACTACAGTCTGGTTTAAAATCTAATTTGTCTGATATGAGAATTGCTACCCCAACTTTCTTTTGAGGTCCATTAGCATGATAAATGGCTCTTCACCGCCCCCTCACTTTTGATCTGGAGGTGACTTTGCGTCTAAAATGATAACATATTTATGGGTCTTGGTTTTTCATTCAATCTGGTACCCTGATTGGAGCACTTAGCCCATTTATATTCAGAGTAACTATTGAAAGATATGAATTTAGTGCCACTGTATTACCTGTAAATTTCCCATTTCTGTAGATTATCTCTGTTTCTTTCTGGTCTATGTTTCTCTTGGGATTTCTCTTCAATTATAGGATCCCCCTTAATATTTCTTGCAGGGATGGTTTAGTGTCACATAATCTTTCACTTTCTGTCTATCCTGGAAGCTTTTATCTCACCTTCCATTCTGAATAACAGCCTTGCTAGATAAAGTTTTCTTAGCTTCAGGTTTTTCTCTTTATGCCAGTCCTTCTGGCTTTATATCATGCCAGCCTTTTGGGCCTGCCAGTTTCCATAGATTGGTCTTCTGCCAGTCTAATATTTCTACCCTTGCACATTAAGGACTTGGACTGCCTCTTGTCTTGAACTGCTTTCCAGATTCTTCTCTTTATATCTGAAATTTGCAAGCTTCACTATTATATCTTGGGATGTTGATCTATTTGTATTGATTTTGAGGGGGATTCTCTGTACCTCCTGGACTTGAATGCCTATTTCCTTCCACAAATTAGGAAAGCTCTTACCTATGATTTGTTCAAATATACTTTCTGTCCCTCTTTCACTTTCTTCTTCCTCTGGGACCCCAGTGATTTTAATATTGTTTTGCTTTATGGTATCAGTGATTTCTCAAAGCCTCCCCTCATGGTCGATTAGTTGTTTTTCTCTCTTTTTCTCAGCTTCCTTCCTTTCCACCATTGTAAAACCAAGACAGGAAGAAATAAAAAACCTGAACAGACCCATAACAAGCAAGGAAATTGAAGAAATAATAAGAAATTTCCCAAGAAACAAGAGTTCTGGGCCAGTTGGATTCTACTAAACATTTATTATTTTTTTAAATATTTTTATTTATTTATTTGAGAGACAGTGAGAGAGAGCATGAGAGGCGAGAAGATTAGAGGGAGAAGCAGACTCCCCATGGAACTGGGAGCCTGATGCGGGACTCGATCCCAGGACTCCGGGACCATGACCTGAGCCAAAGGCGGTTGCTTAACCAACTGAGCCACCCAGGTGCCCGGATTCTACTAAACATTTAAAGGAAAACTAATACCTCTTCTTCTGAACTCTTTCAAAAAATAGAAATGGAAAGGAAGCTCCCAAACTTGTCCTATGAGGAGAGCATTACCTTGATCCAAAAACCAGACAAAGACCTCACCAAAAAAGGAGAATTACAGATCAATATCCCTGATGAACATGGGTGCAAAAATTCTCATCAAAATCCTAGCCTAAGGGCGCCTGGGTGGCTCAGTGGGTTAAGCCGCTGCCTTCGGCTCAGGTCATGGTCTCAGAGTCCTGGGATCGAGTCCCGCATCAGGCTCTCTGCTCGGCGGGGAGCCTGCTTCCTCCTCTCTCTCTCTGCCTGCCTCTGCTTACTTGTAATCTCTGTCTGTCAAATAAATAAATAAAATCTTAAAAAAAAATCCTAGCCTATAGGATGCAACAGTACATTAAAGGATTATTCTTCATGACCAGGTGGGACTTATTCCTGAGATGCAATGGTAGTTGGTTTGCAAATCAATTAATGTGATACATCACATTAATAAAAGAAAGGACAAGAACTATATCATCCTCTCAATTGATGAAGAAAAAGCATTTGTTAAAATACAACACTATTTCTTGATGAAAATTCTTCACAGTGTAAGGATAGAGGGACCATACACCAATATTATAAAAGCCACCTATTGAAAGCCCATAACAACTACCATTCTCCATGGGGAAACACTGAGAGCTTTTCCCTTAAGGTCAGGAACATGACAGGGATGTCCATTCTCACCACTCTTGTTCAACATAGTACTAGAAGTCCTCACCTCAGCAATCAGACAACAAAAAGAAATAAAAGATATTCAAATTGGCAAAGAAGAAGTCAAACTCTCTCTCTTTGCAGATGACATGACACTTTATGTGGAAAACCCAAAAGACTCTATCCCTAAGTTACTAGAACTTATACAGCAATTCAGCAATCTGGCAAGATACAAAATCAATGCACAGAAATCAGTTGCATTGCTATACACTAATACTGAGACAGAAGAAAGAGAAATTAGGGAATCAGTCCCAGTCACAATTGCACCAAAAACTATAAGATACCTAGAAATTAACCTAACCAAAAAGGTAAAGTATATGTAATCTAAACACTAGAGAAAACTTATGATAGAAATTGAGGAAGTGACAAAGAAATGTAAAAACATTCCATGCTAATGGATGGGAAGAACAAATATTGTGAAAATGTTGATGCTACACAGAGCAAGCTACACATTCAAAATAATCCCTATCAAAATATCATTAACATCTTGCACAGAGCTGGAAAAAATAATTCTAAAATTTAGAACCAGAAAAGACCCCAAACAGCCAGAGGAATGTTAAAAAAGAAAACTGAAGCTGTGGCATCACAAAGCCAGACTTCAAGCTCTAATACAAGGCTGTAATCACTAAGACCCCATGGTACTGGCACAAAAACAGACACACAGATCAATTGAACACAATAGAGAATCCAGAAATGGACCCTCAACTCTATGGTCAATCTTTGACAAAGCAGGAAAGAATATCCCATGGAAAAAAGACAGTCTCTTCAACAAATTGTGTTGGGAAATTGGACAGCCACATGTACAAGAATGAAACTGGAGCATTCTCTTACATAATACACTGAGATAAACTCAAAATGGATAAAAGACCTAAATGTGAGCCAGAAATCCATCAAAATCCTTGAGGAGAACACAGGCAGCAACCTTTTTGATCTGTACCATAGCAACTTCTTGCTAGACATGTCTCCAAAGACAAGGGAAACAAAAGCAAAAATGAACTATTAGGACTTCGTCAAAATAAAAACTTCTGCACAGCAAAGGGAATAGTCAAAAAAACTAAAAAGCAACCTATGGAATGGGAGAAGATATTTGCAAGTGTCCTATCAAATAAAGGATGATTATCCAAGATCTATAAGGAACTTATCAAACTCAACACACAAAACCCCCCAAAACCCAGTCAAGAAATAGACAGAAGTCATGAACAGACATTTCTCCAAAGAAAACATACAAATGGCCAGCAGACACGTGAAAAAATGCTCCACATCATTTGGCATCAGGGAAATACAAGTCAAAACCACAATGAGATACTACCTCACAGCAAAAAAAAAAAAAAAAAAAAAAAAATAGAGCTATCTTATGACCTAGCAATTGCACTACTAGGTATTTACACAGAAGATGTAAACCTTGTGATCTAAAAGGGTACCTGCACCCCAATGTTTATAGAAGCAATGTCCACAATAGCTAAACTATGGAAAAAGCCCAGATGTCCATTGACAGATGAGTGGATAAAGAAGATGTGATATATATATATATATATATATATATATATTCTAATAGCTGAATAATATATATATTATTCAGCTATTAGAAAGTAAGTCAATTAGAGAAAGACAATTATCATGTGGTTTCACTCGTATGTGGAATATAAGACACAGGACAGAGGACCATAGAGGAGGAGAGGGAAAACTGAATGGGAAGTCATCATAGAGGAAGAAAAACCATGTGAGACCCTTAACTATAGGAAACAAACTGAGGGTTGCTGGAGTGGATTGGGTGGGTGACGTGATGAGCACTGGATGTTATATGAAACTGATGAATTATTGAACTCTACATCTGAAACTAATGGTGTACTATACACTTGCTAATTGAAATTAAGTAAAAAAGAAGAAGAAGAAGAAGGTCAATAGCAGCCTCAAGCTATGTCACAATGCCCAGGTCATTCATTTTGCTTCATTTCGTCACACAGACATTTTATCATCTCACAACAGAATGGGGTGATTGAGTATAGTATAATAAGATACTTTGATAGGAAGAGAGAGACCACATTCACATAGCTTTTATCACAGTATATTGTTATAATTGGCCTACTTTATTATTGTTAATCTCTTACTGTGCCTGATATATAAATTAAAATTTATCATAGGTAGGTATGCATAGAAAATATGCATATATATATGCATATTGTGTAATACACATGTAAGATTTTGTACTACCTCTGGTTTCAGCATTCACTGGGGGTCTTGGAATATATCCCCCATGAATAAGGAGGAACTTCTGTATATCCATACAACAGAATATTACTCAGTTTTAAAAAGGAAAGCAGTACTGTTACATGCTACAACATGGATGAACCTTGAAAACATCATACTAAGTGAAGGAAGACAGGATACCAAAGGATACATAATTTGTAATTCCATTTATATGAAATAATCCAGATAATAGAAACAAAAAGCAGTTCCGTGTTTGCTGGAATGGGGGAGGGAGGAATGATGTGTAGAGAGTTTCTTTTTGGAGCAATGAAAATGTTTTGAAATTAGACAGTAGTGTTGGTTCACTTTTCTGTGACTATACTAGAAATATGGAATTGTACACTTTAAAAGGGTGAGTTTTATGGCACAGAATTCATATATCAATAGAGTTGCTATTTGGAAAAAAGGTAAACACTTTATGATTAAAATAACATGAGGTGAATAACTTTGATGGTAGGTTAAGGAGATGTTCCCACTGACCTTCCTGTTACTTTGATGACATGTTATTTGGCGGTCTTTAATTAGAGGCAGACAGTATAGAAGCCCTCTTCCTTCTGTCCAGGGCTACTGTGCCTCCCCCAGAAGTGTGTCACAAGACTGGGACAGGAGCAGACTGGGGGAAGGAAGGGTCCCAATAACAAACTTCAGTCTTTCCTAGTGCTTCTTGCTCACAATTGGGAAACACTTACTAAGCACCTGATGTGCAAGACCTCAGATTTTCTCCAGTCCTTGTCCTCACTAGCTTTATTACAATGTGACAAAAAGGATGATGAGTGACTCCCAGCAAACGTGGAAACCACAATTCTGTGAGTTGTCCACTTCCCATGATGATATGGGAGAGCCTATAAGATGCTTCTCAGTTCCTACTAAGCTACCCATAACTGCAAATCTGTGACTCCTCAGGCTGAAGATGACAGGAGTGGAGGACACAGCTGTGATAGTAGGAGGACAGATTGTAGAGACCCCCTAGCACTGGCTAGTAGAGCTTATTCAGGTTTGCTGTGCCCCTTCAGGCTCTTCTAAGAGTCCTGAGCCATAATCTGAACTAGGAGTCAGTGGATGCCATCTGCTATCTCTGTTGTCCAGGAAATGGCCCCCAGAAACTCTGGGACCAAAGCCTCAACAGTGCCCAGCTGGGAGTCCTTGGAATCTGGCCCTGGGAACACATTCCCACCAAGAATCCAGCTTTTTTCAGTGTCTTGGTGTTGGTTGGGCAGTGTATAATGTCAAGCTGCATTTCAGCAGGGAGGTAGAGAATAAATACTGAGGGATGGAGAATAATTTATGTCTTGTGGAGACCACAAATAGAATGAAATAGACAAGAAGTACTATTGTTCTGAAAAAATCCTCATGTTCCTTCTAGTTAATTTATTATTCTTTATGCAGAGTTTTTGTGTGTGTTTAAAAATTAAATATATACACCAAGTTTCAAACTATTTTGAGAATGGAAACTTTATAAGTCACACCTTTTTGTCCTTGCTGATAGTTAATATCCACAGTGACCTCACAACCAAATATGGTCATTTTCTTTATCCAGAAACATAGAAAACTCATCAGTCCCCTGTAGTTTTGAATATAGAAATAGGTAAGAAGAGGCTGGATCCTGCAAATTACCTATTGGGAAAGACCAGAAGCAGAAACCGGTCATTCAGCAGACAAAATGAAGCTACTTGCAAAATCCTTGTCAGAGTATGTCCATTATTGCCTCTCAGAGGCCTTCTGGAGTTCCTCCTTTCCCAGTCACATCCACTTAGGCTCTGACCTTTTATTCATCTACTTGCAGTTGGGTGTTTGGAGAAGTTATAGCTACCCCCTTAACTTGGGCCCCAGACCATAGCTAGTTATGCAATTTTCTGAGAATGTGATTTATTAAATAAGACTCAGCTTCGCCTGCAGGCCAAGATGAGTTTTAATATAACCCCAGCACTGCGGAACCTCTTTTTTTCTGAAGCATGACTGTGAAGGATGTGTGAGGACTGGAGGTACTTCAAGGCAAACATATAGCAGGGGCCAAAGCAGCTCTGGAATTTGGCCAAGCCCATGGCCAAGGGCTAAGTAAAATAAGGCTTCCAGGTGCCATTTATACCTAGGTGTGCTCAAAGCAATAAGATAAGAAGTGAAGCAAGTCAAGTTCAAAGATGAATCTAAACTTATACTTTGAAACTAAAGATACTTATGCAAATAAGAAAATAAATGATGAAGTTAGTTTTGATCTTCTAAGGGCATCTGTTAACATTAAAAATGCTTTTGGGAGGGGAAAGAAGAATGAATAGAAGGAACACAGAGAATCTTTAGGTCACTGAAACTATTCTGTATGTTACAGTAATGGTGGATGCCAGTCATTATATATTTGTCAAAACCCACAGAATGCACACCCCAAAGAGAGCACTCTAGTGTAAACTGTGGACTTTAGTGAATAATGAGGTAGCAATGTAGGCTTATCGATCATAACAAAGTTACCACACTAATGAAAGATGTGAATGTGGAACCATGTGCAGGAGACAGGGGACATAAGGGAGATCCGTATATTCTCTGGCCTGCCAGGTCTCTGTGGATAAGTCAGCTGCCAATCTAATATTTTTACCGTTGTATGTTACAGACTTCTTTTCCCGGGCTGCTTTCAGGATTTTCTCTTTGTCATTGAGACTTGTAAATTTTACTATTAGGTGATGGGGTGTGGGCCTATTCTTATTGATTTTGAGGGGCATTCTCTGAACCTCCTGAATTTTGATGCTCGTTCCCTTTGCCATATTGGGGAAATTCTCCCCAATAATTCTCTCCAGGATACCTTCTGCTCCCCTCTCACTTTCTTCTTCTTCTGGAATCCCAATATATTCTCAATTTTTCTGTAAACCTAAACTCCTTTAAAATAAATTCTATTAATTAAAAAATGATAACTTTGGCAAGATATAGTGATTTAATTTTTTAAGAGAAATAATTAGCTATGCAGGAGGGAGTCTTTTTGTAAACAAAGATACTGAAAAAGAAGCCTGACACCCACCATATAGACAAGCTGGAGGAACCGGTCTTTCTGTAAGAGTTTGGCTTTGGTGGTAGTGACGTGCACTTGTATAGGACACCAGAATAAAAAGCTGTGTTTCCTATACACTTTCAAGTACAAGGAAATTCTCTTTGGACATTT
This sequence comes from Mustela nigripes, assembly GCF_022355385.1. Taxonomy (NCBI): domain Eukaryota; kingdom Metazoa; phylum Chordata; class Mammalia; order Carnivora; family Mustelidae; genus Mustela; species Mustela nigripes. Next base: position 1,593,592 of record NC_081571.1, on the reverse strand, counting down.
GGGTATGTTGACAAACCTCTGCATTAGATGTAGTATGAATTAAGTAGTACAAATCCTGGGTCCCACCTGAAATCCACTAACCTGGGATTCAGTATCAGAAGTTGGGATTTTTAACCAATGCTACAAGTAATTATTATGTACATTAAAGTTGGAGAATCATGGCAATATTATTTCCAGCACAGAGTACAGTGTTTACATTTGGTAGGTGCTCAATACAGAAATGAATTTATGGGAGAGGCATGGAACTCCAGGCCATTGAAGAGGATTGTTAGACATGGTTGGACACTATGAAATTTCTTTATGATCTACAAGTACGTATAGTTTATGCAAGTACGGAAGTAGGAAGGTGATGTGTACTTTATGACAGCACACAAAGGAAAGCACCCACAGGAAAGCACGCAAAATTACCTAGAATTTTATAATCTGATTAAATTTATTAGAGGAATCAGGGAAAGTACTCAGGACTGGGCCATATTTCTAGCACTCTTTGAAATGTGTGGACCATACTTACTTCCCTCTAGCAGGTTTTGGTTGCAAACCTGAAGTTTTCTCCAGTGCTCCAAGCCAAGCTAGACTTAGGGATGCTGGAACAAGATACTGGCTATAAAGTTTTCAAAGTTTCTAGGATAAATCACAGTGATGAAATATTCATAAGAGTATAGTGTGGAAAGAACCAAGATGCCCTTCAACAGACAAATGGATAAGGAAAATGTGATCCATATACACTATGGAGTATTATGCCTCCATCAGAAAGGATGAATACCCAACTTTTGTAGCAACATGGAAGGGACTGGAAGAGATTATGCTGAGTGAAATAGGTCAAGCAGAGAGAGTCAATTATCATATGGTTTCACTTATTTGTGGAGCATAACAAAAAGCATGGAGGACATGGGGAGTTAGAGAGGAGAAGGGAGTTGGGGTAAATTGGAAGGGGGGGTGAATCAAGAGAGACTATGGACTCTGAAAAACAATCTGAGGGGTTTGAAGTGGCGGGGGGTGTGGGATGTTGGGGTACCAGGTGGTGGGTATTATAGAGGGCACGGATTGCATGGAGCACTGGGTGTGGTGAAAAAATAATGAATACTATTATGCCAAAAATAAATAAAAAATAAATTTTAAAAAAGAGTATAGTGTGGACTTGACAACAAAGAGCTCAAAGAAAAATCCAACAAGGGAATGTTAACCACAGTTCATCATTTACAACTTACTTCATGTGTGTTTATTTATTCAACAAATGTTTATTGAGCACCTACTATATCTCAGGCACTAGAGAAACACCTGGAAATAACAAGTCAAATAAGATCTCTGTTCTTATGGATCTTATAGAAGGGAGATAGAAAATAAACAACAAAATGAATTAGGTGACTGTGAATAGTGAAAAATGCTCTGAAGAAAATGAAACAAGGATCATGATAACAAGTGGAAATGTTACTTAGATTAGGTGGTCAGAGTAGGCCTTTTTGGGCAAGTAATATCTGAACTGAGATATGAATGACACAAAGAGCCAACCCTCTGAAGATGTAGAGCAGCGGCATCACTGGATCATATTCTAGAAACCGAAAGAAGGTCAATATGATTGAAACATGGGCAGGAAGGGAGAGGAGAATACAAAGGGAGTTTGGAGAAGTAAGAGTCAGGATTGTGTTCTAAGTGTAATGGGAAGCCATTAGAGATTTCAAGCAGAAAGTAACATGTGCAGATTTAATTTTTGTAAGAACAGTCTTCTAATTCTACGGTTGGCTGATAGGTTCATGCCCCATCTTATTATTGTCGTTTGTAAACTATAAAATATAACATATATAACACTGATAGAATAAAATATCATAATTATAATCACTCTGTCTTCTGTGTAGAAAGTAGTTTATGAAGAAGTAGGAGAGAGACATCAGGAGATCTGTAGAGGGATCAGTTACAGAAATTGCAGAGGGTTTTGACTGGGCTTGAATGGTAGCAATGAGCTGGAGAGAGATAGATTAATAAGGTGGTTTGGAGGTAAAATGACAGGTCTCCATGGATATGGAGGAATGGTGAAAAAAAAAAAATGAGAAGAACCAAGGAGGACTCTAGTTTTTGGCTTGAATGACTGAGTGGATGGTAAAGGTATTTACTTAGATGAGGAAGAATGAGTTGGCAAAAAATTTGGAAACATATTTAAGGAGAAAAGAACACTTCTGTTTAGGTCTGAGATGACTATTATTCTTCCAAAATAAAATGTTAAGTAGGAACCTGGATATAGAAGTCTGTTACAAAGTGTTGGGATCAGGGCTAGAGACATAAATATGAAATATGATTGGAATACATATAGTAAATATGATTGGAATACATATGATAAGTATATAGACTTAGAATCTCTGTTTTCTGAGTGGTAAGTTTAGTCCATTTCTATTTACTACTATTGCTGATACATTTGCGTTTATTTCTACCTTCTTATTTTGAGCTCTTTTTTTTTTTTGTTCTTTTTAAAAAAATTAATTAATTTATTTTCAGCATAACAGTATTCATTATTATTATTTTTTTTTTTAAAGATTTTATTTATTAATTTGACAGAGAGAAATCACAAGTAGACGGAGAGGCAGGCAGAGAGAGAGAGAGAGAGGGAAGCAGGCTCTCCG